>NC_057812.1:383354633-383364026 GCF_018294505.1 Triticum aestivum | reverse complement strand
CGGAGCCGCCCCGGGAGCCGCCTCCCCGACCTCCTCCGGCGACGTCCCGCTCTGGCCGTCTACAGTGCGCGCCGCCGCCTCGGTTCGCGCGCCGGTCAAACCCTAGATCTGAGGGTTGTTTTTTTCTAAGTCCCAGATATTTTCAGTCCATGTGCACATGTTCGCGGCTCCGTAACTTTGCATCCGTATCTCCGATTCATGCATATAGCATATCAAAATGTTCATCCCAGAGAGTACATCATTTCATTTCATTGCATCATTTTCATTTGAGTTCATCTTGATGCCCGAAATGCTGTTAGAAGAGGGCTACTTGAGTTAATTGTCAGATCTGTTACTCCGTTTAGCACTTTTGTCATTTTTGCCATGATTACTGTGTGCATGATATGCCCGTGAGTTCTACATATGTTTTGTTAAGGGTTTTGTCATCCTTCCAGAGGTGCAACCCATGTATTTTTGTGATGTGTGTGGTGACTTGTGCAAGCTTGCAAAGTGGTGCACTTACTAATTCTGTTTTCAGGGACTTAGTGATTTCACTAAGTCCTGGGGCTGTTTATCTCATGATGCCATATGTTCTTGTTGTTTCCTAGTGATCCGTGCCTTTTTTGAGGATGATCAGTAATAATGTTTTGTTAATATTGTAGTGCTCTATCCATCCATGTCTTTGTTTGAAATTATGGAGCAACCTAGCTTGAGTTAATCGAGCTCTACTTTTGCTACTTTGTGAATCTGGGCAGATTGTCAACTTATTTGCAATTTTGCCGATGATGTTGTGGTTGATCCGTGCATGCTATATTATTGTTCTTGCCATTTCTAGCTTGCGTTTTGTGCCTTCTTGATGGGTGTATGCTTGTCTTGCCATGACTTGCACTGTAGTGAGTGCATCGAGCTCGTAAACATGCCTACTTGAGTTATGTTTCAGCATGTGCCAGTTTTTCACTAAGTCTGAAAACTGATTATGTTTTTGCTATGTTCACATGCTTGCAATTGTATTTTATGATCCCTTTTGACTCAAGGTCACTAAGGGACTTTTGTTAAGCTCTTTGAGTAGCTCCATGCCATGCTTTACTTTGCCTTGTTCAGATCCTGTAGCATGTAGTTTTGTTGCTCCTAAGAGGGCTACCTGATCTAAAATTCCAGACAAGTGTTAATTTCACTAAGTCTGAGATCTGTTTGTCATTTGCATTTTTTCCATGCTTGTTTGAACAAGTTAATGGATGAATTGGCCGTAGCTCAATGCTAGACTTTTGTTAAGCATCTTGTGTGCATCCCTGCCATGTATTTTGTTGTCATGTTTGGTTGCTGTAGCATGTTCATTTCATTGCATTTAGATGCCTACTTGCTGTAAATCGCAAACCGGTGTCATTTTTGAATCGCTTGCCATTTCCAAACCGTAACTCCGATTCTGGCGTTCTTTATATCGTTTTCAAGCGATTTCGTCTCATATTTCCAGTGGCACACTTGGATTTCCAAGTTGAGGCTAGGTTCATGCATTTCCTGTCATATCTTACATTTTGCATCCCGCATCGCATCCCGCATAGCATATCATCATCGCATCGTCTTGTTTGGGTTCTTGCACGTGGTTGATTGTATCCTTGTTGCTTGTTTGTCTTGTTTGGGTAGATCCAGGAGACGAGTTCGATAACGAGGAGCCCGTTGAGTTTGCTTTTGAGGATCCAGTCAACTCTGACAACTGTGCAGGCAAGATGATCATACCCTCGAAATCACTACTATCTTTGCTATGCTAGTTTGCTCGCTCTTTTGCTATGCCAATGCTATGATGCCTACCATTTCCTTGCAAGCCTCCTAAATTGCCATGTCAAACCTCTAGCCCACCATTGTCCTGGCAAACCGTTGATTGGCTATGTTACCGCTTTGCTCAGCCCCTCTTATAGCGTTACTAGTTGCAGGTGAAGATCGGAGGCCGTTCCTTATTGGAATATTTATTTTCTTGTTGGGATACCATCATATTATCTTGTTATCTTAATGCATCTATATACTTGGTAAAGGGTGGAAGGCTCGGCCTCTCGCCTAGTGTTTTGTTCCACTCTTGCCGCCCTAGTTTCCGTCATATCGGTGTTATGTTCCCGGATTTTGCGTTCCTTACGCGGTTGGGTTATAATGGGAACCCCTTGATAGTTCGCCTTGATTAAAGCTTTTCCAGCAATGCCCAACCTTGGTCTTACCATTTGCCACCTAGCCTCTTTTTCCCTCGGGTTTCCGGAGCCCGCGGGTCATCTTATTTTAAACCCCCCCCCCCGGGCCAGTGCTCCTTTGAGTTTTGGTCCAAACTAGAGTCCTGTGCAGCGCCCCCTCGGGGAAACTTGAGGTTTGGTTTTAGTTGTATGGAGCGCTCATCTGAGTGTGCCCTGAGAAACAGATATGTGCAGCTCCTATCGAGATTTGTCGGCACATTCGGGCGGTGTTGCTGGTCTTGTTTTAACCTGTCGTAGTGTCTTGAGTTACCGAGATACCGAGTCTGATCGGAATGTCTTGGGAGGAGGTCTATTCCTTCGTTGACCATGAAAGCTTGTCATGGGCTTAGTTGGGACTCCCCTGCAGGGATTGAACTTTCAAAAGCCGTGCCCGCGGTTATGGGCAGATGGGAATTTGTTAATGTCCGTTTGTAGATAACTTGAACCTTAACTTAATTAAAATGAATCAACTGAGTGTGTTACCGTGATGGCCTCTTCTCGGCGGAGTCCGGGAAGTGGACATGGTGTTGGAGTAACGTTTGCGCAGGTTGCTCTCTAGTTTCTCGCTCGTGCTTTGCCTTCTCTTCTCGCTCTCTTTTGCGAATAAGTTAGCCACCATATTTGCTAGTCGCTTGCAGCAGCTCCACATATATTTTACCTTGCCTTACCTACAAGCTTAAATAGTCTTGATCGCGAGGGTGCGAGATTGCTGAGTCCCTGTAGCTCATAGATTACTATTACACCAGATGCAGGGCCTGATGATTCCGCTCCAGGAGACGCGTACGAGCTCAAGTGGGAGTTCGACGAAGACTCTCAACGTTACTATGTTTCCTTTCCCGATGATCAGTAGTGGTGCCCAGTTGGGGGTGATTGGGACCGTGTCACATGTTGGGTTATCTTTTATTTTGGCGCCGTAGTCGGGCCATGAGTGTTTGGATGATGTAATGTTATTTATGTACTTGATTGACATGGCGAGTGTAAGCCAACTATTGTTATCTCCCCTTTATTATTTATATTACATGGGATGTTGTGAAGATTGCCTAACTTGCGACATATGCCTTCAATGCGATTATGCCTCTAAGTCGTGCCTCGACACGTGGGAGATATAGCCGCATCGAGGGTGTTACAAGTTGGTAATCAGAGCCTTCCCCGACCTTAGGAGCCCCATTGCTTGATCGTTTTTAGCGGCCCAGTTGTGTCTAGAAAAATGTTTGGAGTCATTTAGGAATTATATATCAGAGAGTTTAGGAATTCTTTTTACTTCCCAGTCTCCTCATCGCTCTAGTAAGGCATCCTGACGTAGAGTTTTGACTCTTCTCTTCTCAAATTTCACTAAAAAATTTTGAGGATCACGCGGGTATCTTGGAATCGTTCCGATGGTTTTATGATGAGAACATTGTCTTGGTGCCTCCTGTCAGGGGTTTAGTGGAAGTGTCCCGGGGAGTTGAGCTCTGAGGTGTTGTTATCATAATTTTATCGTTGCAGTTCTGGAATACCTGAGTTTAGTACGCCGACATCGAAAATCTCTTTATGCAGTTCGTTGGTGAGATAACCTCGACGCCACCCAGTACTGGGGCGGGAGTTCGGGAGTATCACCATAACTTGTATAACGGATGCTTTTCGAAGGTTGAGGTAGATGGTTTCCGAAGGTTTCTTGGTTATGTGTTGAAGGATGGATACAGCTGGATGTAGGATTTGCTAGTTTGGGTGAGATATTATGCTTCCCATGTATCCCCAACACCTGATTGCATAACCGGAAAGGTTCGGCAGTTTCATAGGTGGGAATTCTAGTAGCTCTAGTTCTTCTTCCACGGATATTGGTTTGAGATTCGGATTTCTTACCGATTATTCGTTCTTGATCCGTACCTTGTTGATTTATTTCTCTACCTTAATTCTACGTGGCTTCTCAATTTATGGATATGTGACCATTTCAAGAGGAATGCATTCGTTCATTTTGTTCGGATGTGAAGACTATATGTTGCATTTTTCATTCCATTGGATTCAGCTTCAATATTTGTCTATCAATGTGCTAATGGTGGTCAACCTCTTCAGGATGGCTCCTCCAACGCGCACGACTCCGAATCCTGATCCGCCACCACCTCCACCTCCTCCGGAGGCATGGCAAGCTGTGATGGCCGAAACCAATGCAAACACACAGTTGATCATGCAAATTCTTAAAGAGCGCAATCAAGGCAGTCAAGGGAATCAAGGCAGCAATCAGAGTCACTTTGCTACACTCAGCCAGTTCCTTGCTAACGGGCCAAAGACTTTCAGCAATTGTGTTGAGGCAACCGATGCTGACGATTGGCTTGTGGATCTGTGCAAGCATTTCGCGTGCAGTAACGTTAGGCCTGAGGACTTTGTCAAGTTCGCTTCCTTCCAACTCAAAGATCAAGCTGCAGAATGGTTCCAGCAGTACAAGGACTCCAGAGGTGGACGTGTTATCACTTGGGATGATTTCTGTCGAGATTTCCGAGCTCATCATATTCCGCAGAGCGTGGTTGATAGCAAGCGTGAGGAATTACGCAATCTGAAGCAAGGCTCTTTGTCTGTCTATGACTACAACAAGTTGTTTCAGAAGCTCGCCCATTTTTCCAAGCAGGACATCCCTGATGAGAAGAGCATGATATACCAGTTCAGGGGTGGTCTTAGAGAAGATATTCAGCTAGCTCTTGTTCTCTTTGAGCCCTTGAGGTACGATGAGTTCTACAACATGGCACTGAAGCAAGAGGCTGCTCAGTTGAGGTGTGATGCTTCCAAGAAGCGAGTCAGAGATGTTACTCCTTCTTCCTCTACTCAAGTGGCCAAGCAGCAGAAGTATTGGCTTCCTCCTCCTCCATTTTGTCAGCCGTATCAGCAGAAGAGCAAAGGTGGCAGTGGTCCTTCCCACCCACCCAACCCTAGCTTTCAGAACAAGACTTCGTCTCAAGCTCCAAGATCGAGTGCTCCGTATCACCGTCCGCTTTCAGAGGTCACGTGCAACAAGTTCCAACATAAGGGTCACTATGCCAACAAGTGTTTCAACCAGAGGCGTCTTCCTCCTCCTCCTCCTGTCAGATCAGCAAGTACAGCTGTGGTCAAGCATAACCCCAAGCACGCCAAGGTCAACTTGATGAATGCAGCTCAGGCAGAGGACTCGTCAGATGTGATAATGGGTAACCTTCCTGTTAATGATGTTCCTGCAAAAGTTCTTTTTGACACTGGTGCATCGCATTCCTTTTTGTCATGCCCTTTTGCATCGAAGCACAATGTTGATACCGAGATTATGCCCAAAGTCATGCAAGTTGTTTTTCCCGGCAATCTTTTGACTTCTAGTTTGGTTGCTCCCGATATCTCTATCACCTTGGGTGATTACAAGTTTCTCTCTTCTCCGGTGGTTCTTGGTAACTCGGATATTGATCTTATTCTCGGAATGGCTTGGCTTTCTAAGCACAAGGCACATCTTGATTGTGCTGCCAGGCAGATTCAATTGACTCATTCGTCTGAGGATGTAATTGTCTTTGCCGCTCGGGATAATACTATCCGTCTATTTTCTCTCAATGAGAAGGGTGAATTGGATGCTATCTCTCAAATTCCAGTCATTTGCGAATATCAAGACGTCTTTCTAGAAGAGCTCCCAGGAATGCCTCCGCACCGGCCAGGTGAATTCGTTATTGATCTTGAGCCTGGTACAGAACCTGTGTGCAAACGTCCTTACAAGCTCGGACCTGAAGAGTTGAAGGAGCTGAAGAAGCAACTCGATATTCAAGAGAAAATGGGTCTCATCCGGCCTAGTTCTTCTCCGTGGGGTTGTGGTGTTCTTTTTGTGAAGAAGAAGGATGGAACGGACCGACTTTGTGTTGATTACCGTCCAGTGAACAAGAAGACCATCAAGAACAAATACCCACTTCCCAACATCAATGAGCTGTTCAAACAACTCAAAGGTGCCCAAGTATTCTCCAAGCTTGATCTCCGTATGGGTTATCATCAGATTCGAATTCGTGAGCAAGATATTCCCAAGACGGCATTCAGGACAAGCTTTGGTTCATATGAATACACTGTCATGTCTTTTGGTCTCGCCAATGCTCCTCCAACGTTCTCTCGCATGATGAATTTCATCTTCAACGCCTACACCAATGACTTCGTTTTGGTCTATCTCGACGACATTCTGGTTTTCTCGAAGAACAAGGAAGATCATGCCAAGCACTTGCTTTTGGTTCTTGATAAGCTCAGAGAACATCAGTTCTACGCCAAGTTCTCCAACTGTGAATTTTGGCTTGATGAGGTTCTTTATCTTGGTCATATCATCTCTGCCAAGGGCATTACCATGAATCCTGAGAAGGTGTCTGCAATTGTGAATTGGGAACCTCCTCAGAACGTGAAGCAACTCCGCCGTTTTCTCGGTCTCGCAAGCTATTGCCGAAGATTCGTTGAAAACTTTTCTAAGATCGCGAAGCCTCTCTCTAATCTTCTCCAGAAGCACGTCAAGTATGTTTGGTCTCTGGAGTGTGACATTGCTTTTAACACTTTGAAAGAGAAATTGATCACTGCTCCAGTTCTGGCTCCACCTGATGAATCCAAACCGTACAAGGTCTTTTGTGATGCCTCTCTCCAAGGTCTTGGCGCAGTATTGATGCAAGAGAAGAAAGTTGTTGCTTATACCTCTCGCTAGTTGAAGCCTAATGAGAAGAACTACCCCACTCATGATCTCGAGCTGGCGGCAGTTGTGCATGCTCTTTTGACTTGGAGACATCTCTTATTGGGAAGAAAAGTGGACATTTTCACTGACCACAAGAGTCTCAAGTACATCTTCACTCAGCCTAATCTCAACCTCAGGCAAACTCGATGGGTCGAAATGATTCAAGAGTATAATCCGAGTATTGAGTATACTCCAGGCAAGGCCAATGTGATTGCTGACGCTTTGAGCAGGAAGGCCTACTGCAACAGTCTGATTCTCAAGCCTTATCAACCCGAGCTTTGTGAAGCTTTTCGCAAACTTAATCTGCAAGTTGTTCCTCAAGGTTTCCTTGCCAACCTTCAAGTCTCTCCTACCTTGGAAGACCAGATTCGCCAAGCCCAGCTTCTTGATGCTATGGTGAAAAAGGTGAAGATTGGGATTGCCAAGAGCCAGTCCAAGTACAAGTGCTACCGCCTTGACGACAAGGACACTCTCTTCTTCGAGGATCGTATTGTTGTACCCAAAGGTGTCCTCCGTAAAGTGATCATGAATGAGGCTCACAATTCTCTCCTCTCCATCCACCCTGGGAGCACGAAGATGTATCAGGACCTCAAGCAAGTGTATTGGTGGACTCGAATGAAGCGCGAGATCGCTCAATTCGTGAATGAATGTGATGTCTGCAGAAGAGTGAAGGCAGAACACCAAAGGCCAGCAGGTCTCCTCCAACCTCTTGCCATTCCAGAATGGAAGTTTGACCACATTTAAATGGACTTCGTGACTGGGTTTCCAAAGTCCAAGCGTGGCAATGATGCTATATTCATTGTCATCGACAAACTCACCAAAGTGGCTCACTTTCTGCCTATCAAAGAGTCGATCACTGCAGCTCAATTGGCGGAACTTTATACCTCTCGCATTGTCTCTCTGCACGGTATTCCACAAGTGATCTCTTCAGACCGTGGCAACATCTTTACATCGAAGTTTTGGCATTCTTTTCAGAAGGCCATGGGCACGAACATCCGCTTCAGCACAACTTTCCATCCTCAAACAAGCGGTCAAGTCGAGCGTGTCAACCAGATTCTTGAAGATATGCTCAGGGCTTGTGTGATCTTCTTCGGCATGAAGTGGGAGGATTGTCTTCCTTATGCTGAATTCTCCTACAACAACAGTTTTCAAGCAAGTTCGGGCAAGGCCCCATTTGAAATTCTGTATGGCAGGAAGTGCTGTACCCCTCTCAACTGGTCCGAAACCGGTGAACGTCAACTTTTGGGTAATGACTTAATCACAAAGGCAGAGGAAATGTGCAAAGTCATTCGTGATAACCTCAAAGCAGCCCAATCCCGTCAAAAGAGCTACTATGATAGTAAGCACCGTGATTTGGCTTTCGAGATCGGAGATCATGTTTACCTCCGTGTCTCTCCTATGAAAGGTACTCGTCGCTTCGGTATCAAAGGGAAGCTTGCCCCTAGATACGTGGGACCTTTCAAGATTGTCAGCAAGAGAGGCGACCTCGCCTATCAACTCGAGCTTCCTTCAAACTTTGCAAACGTTCATGACGTGTTCCATGTCTCTCAGCTTCGAAAGTGCTTCAAGACTCCTGACCGCACCGTCAACTTCGAGGACATTGAGCTCCAAGAAGATCTCTCTTATCGTGAGCACCCAGTTGCTATTCTTGAAGAGACTGAATGCAAGACTCGCAACAAGTCAATCAAATTTCTCAAAGTCAAGTGGTCACACCATTCCGACCGTGAAGCTACCTGGGAACGCGAGGATCACCTTCGTTCTGAGTACCCGGCGTTCTTTCAGTCCTAGATCTCGGGACGAGATCCTTTCGTAGTGGTGGAGTATTGTAACACCCCGGATGTAACTTTCCCTATTTGTACTCCAACTCTTGCCGTTTCCGGCGATAAGTTTATTTATTTCCTCGGGTTCGGGTTTTGTCTCCGTGTGTTGTTGTCGTTGTCATGCATCTCGTATCATTTCATCATGTGCATTGCATTTGCATACGTGTTTGTCTCAGGCATTCGAGCATTTTTCCCGTTGTCCGTTTCGCATTCTGGCGCTTCGTTCTCCTCCGGTGGTCATTTCTAGCTTTCTTTCGTGTGTGGGGATTAAACATTTCCGGATTGGACCGAGACTTGCCAAGCGGCCTTGGTTTACTACCGGTAGACCGCCTGTCAAGTTTCATACCATTTGGACTTCGTTTGATACTCCAACGGTTAACCGAGGGACCGAAAAGGCCTTGTGTGTGTTGCAGCCAACACCCCTCTAATTTGGCCCAAAACCCACCTAACTCTGCTCCATCATCTAGAGCGTTCGATCACGATCGCGTGGCCGAAAACCGCACCTCATTTGGACTCTCCTAGCTTCCTCTATGCCTATATATACCTCCCCCATTCCAAATCTCGGGTCTCCTCCTCCTCCCAAACCCTAGATCCAACCCGCCGCGCAGCGCCGGAAAAATCCCGGCCGACGGATATGTCCGGACGCCTCCCGCCACCGCCACGTGGCGTAGCCTGAGTGGCCGCCGCCTCCCACCGCCGCCGG
>NC_057812.1:383344874-383354275 GCF_018294505.1 Triticum aestivum | reverse complement strand
GCAGCCGCCTCCCCGACCTCCTCCGGCGACGTCCCGCTCCGGCCGTCTACAGTGCGCGCCACCGCCTCGGTTCGCGCGCCGGTCAAACCCTAGATCTGAGGGTTGTTTTTTTTCTCTAAGTCCCAGATATTTTCAGTCCATGTGCACATGTTCACGGCTCCGTAACTTTGCATCCGTAGCTCCGATTCATGCATATAGCATATCAAAATGTTCATCTCGGAGAGTACATCATTTCTTTCCATTGCATCATTTTCATTTGAGTTCATCTTGATGCCTGAAATGCTGTTAGAAGAGGGCTACTTGAGTTAATTGTCAGATCTGTTACTCCGTTTAGCACTTTTGTCATTTTTGCCATGATTATTGTGTGCATGATATGCCCGTGAGTTCTACATATGTTTTGTGAAGGGTTTTTTCATCTTTCCAGAGGTGCAACCCATGTATTTTTGTGATGTGTGTGGTGACTTGTGCAAGCTTGCAAAGTGGTGCACTTGCTAATTCTGTTTTCAGGGACTTAGTGATTTCACTAAGTCCTGGGGCTGTTTATCTCATGATGCCATATGTTCTTGTTGTTTCCTAGTGAGCCGTGCCTTTTTTGAGGATGATTAGTAAGGATGTTTTGTTAATATTGTAGTGCTCTATCCATCCATGTCTTTGTTTGCAATTATGGAGCAACCTAGCTTGAGTCAATCGAGCTCTACTTTTTCTACTTTGTGAATCTGGGAAGATTGTCAACTTGTTTGCAATTTTGCCGATGATGTTGTGGTTGATCCGTGCATGCTATGTTATTGTTCTTGCCATGTCTAGCTTGCATTTTGTGCCTTCTTGATGGGTGTATGCTTGTCTTGCCATGACTTGCAATGTAGTGAGTGCATCGAGCTCGTAAACATGCCTACTTGAGTTATGTTTCAGCACGTGCCAGTTTTTCACAAAGTCTGAAAACTGATTATGTTTTTACTATGTTCACATGCTTGCAATTGTATTTTCTGATCCCTTTTGACTCAAGATCACTAAGGGACTTCTGTTAAGTTCTTTGAGTAGCTCCATGCCATGCTTTATTTTGCCTTGTTCAGATCCTGTAGCATGTAATTTTGTTGCTCCGAAGAGGGCTACCTGATCTGAAATTCCAGACAAGTGTTAATTTCACAAAGTCTAAGATCTGTTTGTCATTTGCATTTTTGCCATGCTTGATTGAACCTGTTAATGGATGAATTGGCTGTAGCTCAGTGCTAGACTTTTGTTAAGCATCTTGTGTGCATCCCTGCCATGTATTTTTTTTCATGTTTGGTTGCTGTAGCATGTTCATTTCATTGCATTTAGATGCCTACTTGCTGTAAATCGCAAACCGGTGTCATTTTTGAATCGCTTGCCATTTCCAAACCGTAACTCCGATTCCGGCGTTCTTTATATCGTTTTCAAGCGATTTCGTCTCATATTTCCAGTGGCACACTTGGATTTCCAAGTTGAGGCTAGGTTCATGCATTTCCTGTCATATCTTACATTTTGCATCCCGCGTCGCATCCCGCATAGCATATCATCATCGCATCGTCTTGTTTGGGTTCTTGCACGTGGTTGATTGTATTCTTGTTGCTTGTTTGTCTTGTTTGGGTAGATCCAGGAGACGAGTTCGCTAACGAGGATCCCGTTGAGTTTGCTTTTGAGGATCCAGTCAACTCTGACAACTGTGCAGGCAAGATGATCATACCCTCGAAATCACTACTATCTTTGCTATGCTAGTTTGCTCGCTCTTTTGCTATGGCAATGCTACGATGCCTACCATTTGCTTGCAAGCCTCCCAAATTGCCATGTCAAACCTCTAACCCACCATTGTCCTAGCAAACCGTTGATTGGCTATGTTACCGCTTTGCTCAGCCCCTCTTATAGCGTTACTAGTTGCAGGTGAAGATCGGAGGCCGTTCCTTATTGGAATATTTATTTTCTTGTTGGGATACCATCATACTATCTTGTTATCTTAATGCATCTATATACTTGGTAAAGGGTGGAAGGCTCGGCCTCTCGCCTAGTGTTTTGTTCCACTCTTGCCGCCCTAGTTTCCGTCATATCAGTGTTATGTTCCCGGATTTTGCGTTCCTTACGCGGTTAGGTTATAATGGGAACCCCTTGATAGTTTGCCTTGATTAAAGCTTTTCCAGCAATGCCCAACCTTGGTCTTACCATTTGCCACCTAGCCTCTTTTTCCCTCGGGTTTCCGGAGCCCGCGGGTCATCTTATTTTAAACCCCCCGGGCCAGTGCTCCTCTGAGTGTTGGTCCAAACTAGAGTCCTGTGCAGCGCCCCCTCAGGGAAACTCGAGGTTTGGTTTTAGTTGTATGGAGCGCTCATCTGAGTGTGCCCTGAGAAAGAGATATGTGCAGCTCCTATCGGGATTTGTCGGCACATTCGGGCGGTGTTGCTGGTCTTGTTTTAACCTATCGAAGTGTCTTGAGTTACCGAGATACCGAGTCTGATTGGGACATCTTGGGAGGAGGTCTATTCCTTCGTTGACCATGAAAGCTTGTCATGGGCTACGTTGGGACTCCCCTGCAGGGATTGAACTTTCGAAAGTCGTGCCCGCGGTTATGGGCAGATGGGAATTTGTTAATGTCTGGTTGTAGATAACTTGAACCTTAACTTAATTAAAATGAATCAACTGAGTGTGTTACCGTGATGGCCTCTTCTCGGCAGAGTCCGGGAAGTGGACACGGTGTTGGAGTAATGTTTGCGTAGGTTGCTCTCTAGTTTCTCGCTCGTGCTTTGCCTTCTCTTCTCGCTCTCTTTTGCGAATAAGTTAGCGACCATATTTTCTAGTCGCTTGCGGCAGCTCCACATATATTTTACCTTGCCTTACCTACAAGCTTAAATAGTCTTGATCGCGAGGGTGCGAGATTGCTGAGTCCCTGTGGCTCACAGATTACTATTACACCAGATGTAGGGCCTGATGATTCCGCTCCAGGAGACGCGTACGAGCTCAAGTGGGAGTTCGACGAAGACTCTCAACGTTACTATGTTTCCTTTCCCGATGATCAGTAGTGGTGCCCAGTTGGGGGTGATTGGGACCGTGTCGCATGTTGGGTTATCTTTTATTTTGGCGCCGTAGTCGGGCCATGAGTGTTTGGATGATGTAATGTTATTCATGTACTTGATTGACGTGGCGAGTGTAAGCCAACTATTGTTATCTCCCCTTTATTATTTATATTACATGGGATGTTGTGAAGATTGCCTAACTTGCGACATATGCCTTCAATGCGATTATGCCTCTAAGTCGTGCCTCGACACGTGGGAGATATAGTCGCATCGAGGGTGTTACACTTGGTCAAAAGCTGGTGGGCCGGCCCATGGAAAGCATGTTAACGGCCTATTGGCATATAGCCCATTTACAGCCTGCTAACCCGAGGCCCATTATGCCCTATCCCAATTAGGCCTAGTAGCGTCATCTGGGCCATCCAATAAGATTCCAGTCTGTTTTCACTTCTGGCCCATGTATAGCCCATGACGTCTTTCAGCCCATATGAGGCCCATTAGCGGCCCGTGCTGAAACTGGCCCGTAATGAACAGTGTATTACTTTACACCCATTAATGGCCCGTGGTGAAACTGGCCCGTAATGAACAGTGTATCACTTTATACCCATTAACGACCCGTTATTCCGTTGGGCCGTTTCCAGCCCAAGTTAACTTTCGGCCTTTTGAGGGCCCATTTATTCTTGGGCTCATTTGGAGCATTCGGTTATTTACGACCCGTTACTGTCAGTTTCTGTTTGTGGGCCAAATTCAGCCCGTCGTTACAGTCGGCCCGTTTGTGGACCATTAGTCTGTTGGGCCATTTTCATAGAATCACCAAATACGGCCTATTAACGGCCCGTTATGGTCAGCCCATAAAATGTACGATTTCCATTAAAGGCCCGTCTACGGCCCATTAAAGGCTCGTACAAGACCTATAAATGAGCCGGCGGCCCATGGATCCTACGAGACATACAAGGCCCATGGATCCTATGAGACGTAGAAGGCCCATGGATCCTATGAGACGTAGAAGGCCCATGGATCCTACGAGACGTAGAAGGCCCATGGATCCGACGGCCTGTGAAGGGCCATGGTCGGGCGAATTGGCCCCCGTTTGAACGATATAGCATATTCAAAGAATTATCCTACTCAATACTATCACCTCTAAAAAGCCTACACTATTAAAACAAAGAGATCAACGCATAGAAAGGTAGAATAATCCTACACTATACAATAAAGAAATTACAGCCGATTATACTCACTGGGCATTATGGTTCGGCACAGGTGATAATAAAGCATACACAAACAACAAATTACATACACTGGGCAAATACAGCTCATACATCATGGACGAGCATCAACTTAACTCCATTTGAACTATAATCTCTTCAGAAAATAGGATTCGCCGGATTCAGATAGCACAAATTTCAGTCTGCAAAATCTCCAATTCCTTCATGGTTACCTCAGTGTCTTGTTTCATTTTTTGACTCCTGCATCTAATACCTGCATGTCCAGTCTTAACTTGTTGATTATACGTTGACAATCATGTACACGTTGTCTTGCCACCTCTAGTTGATGCACGAGAACATCAGCACATTCCAATTCCAATCCATAATTATTCGGTAACGGCTATGCCGCACTGCTCGCAGATCTTTTTGTTGATGTCACTTCATCCTGAAATGTTTCTGTAAGTACACATGACTAGGGCAAAAATATAGTTACAATAGTGAAGCGAACAAGACACTATTTTGTACTACATGGCAAAACATGACTAACAATAATGTTACACGTCACTTTAAAAAAAATGTTACATGTCATGAAGCATAAGCAGGTGATATTTTAAAAATTATAAAAAAGATAGTCTGTGCAGCCTGCATACAGAAATCCCTCTTAGCTCACCAGAGGAGCATGATGTTGGGGCCCAATCAAAAACACAAACAAGTTACAAATTTAGACAACACGTTGCGTATAAGTAAGAAAGCAGTTGGCCATTATGTGCCTCAATTAAAGTCTTAGGGAGCATAATGAACAGCAGAGGGTTTCATACAAACATACTGCAGCAGGCAAAACTATGCAATCATTAGCGTAGTATAAACTAGATTGTGAGCCTGATACAATAATAGTTGGTTAATAGACTTCAAAGCTTCAGGCACACTTCGACAGAGTAATTAAATGGTAAGGCCTTTAATTATGTCAACTAATAGTGATACAAATACCGAACATCAGGCATGATTATTTGGGCATCTCATTAACTGAGGACAAATAAAGCAATTGAAAAGAGAAAATTAACTATGCCTGAAACAAACAAGGAATTGAACTGTTGAGATGCATACAGTGACTTACCTTAGCAGGTTGAAGAGGCCCAGCGCAGCTCCTACTTCTCTTGCAAGGCTCCTTCCTAACATCTTGTACTTGGAAATCCTCAATCTTATCTTCATTGCACCCCCTCTACAAGGTGACACAAACTAGTTACTCGTCTCCTTGGAAGATAAATATGCATACTTTCCAGTCTGTGAACACAAAAGGATGAGATTATAAAAAAACAACACCACATAATTATGTCAACTAGTTACTCGTCTCCTTGGAAGATAAATATGCATACTTTCCTAACATACTTGCCTACTGTAGTGTACAGGCAAACCTTTATGTCACCTATGAGTAAGACAAGGCCCCACTATAGCATCCCTTAGTGTTTAAATCATTGACAAGCTCTGTTAGAGTGTTAGGTCAAGAACACAAGTAATCAAATCAAACAGTCCTAGTATGGCTGGCTGATGCAAACAAGCAATTAAACAGATGTGTGAGCAAATCTTACATATCAAGAAAAGAAGCAAAGAAGGAGGCTTAAAGACCATCACTTGACTGACCAGATTTAAGGGGCATTTAAACATCATGTGCAACGTATGAACTAACATAAACATTGCATATTACAGATTCTACAATGGAATGCACATGTATTAGGTTATGCCATGTATGATGATACCTAAATGTACAGATAGCAGGCAGGAGTGATTCATCATTGCACGCAGAATTGAATTGCAGGTTAAGGGCCAGTTCGATTCCGCCGTTTCAGGGCATATTGTCAAAATAAGCCATAAAAGATGTAAATAAGTCATTTTTGAGTTATGGGCTTGGGCTTAACTAATTTCACTTTAGAGGGGGGTGTTTCGGGTAGAACCTCACTAAAAATTGAAGGGAAGGGGAATAGTGAAATGACTCTGTTGTTTGCCTATATTACACTCAAAATGCAACTGCTGACGATCGTGTCACACCTGACCCTCAAGTAAAAACAAACACACAAGCATTCATTGCCCTGCCCGCTTGCATCTCCTCTCCCCTTTCCCTCTACCTCGATCCCCTGCCTGCAGCACTAAGGTTCCTCCAGCAAGTCGTCGCCACTGGTGCACTACATCTTGTACTTTTTCATTGTGTAACCCTATCTGCAAGTTGACACGACTAATTTCAGACATCTCTACATGATAGTACATTGCATATCCCTTGCGCATATTTAAACCACCAATTAACGATTGTCTGCGTACCATAAACTAGCCATGACTCTGTATGCTGGACTAGCAGGGACTCTAAGGGAGCCTAATGTTGTGCACTGGAATTCCTACATGCCACCTACGATTTTGTGTAATGTACTGCCCCTGTTCCTAAATATATGTCTTTGTAGAGATTCTAGTATGGACCACATACAGATGTATATAGATGCACTTTCGAGTGTAGATTCACTCATTTTGCTCCGTATGTAGCCTATAGTGGAATCTCTAGAAAGACTTATATTTAGGAATGGAGGTACGATGTAGTATCATGTATGACATCTACATATCTAATTTAGCAGCCAGTAGTAGAAATCATTGTCTGCACAAAGGGATTACTGGTCGAAAATCATAGCAAAGCACGCTGGCAGGCATAGAACAATACAAGAGAGAGTGACGCGCTTACAAGATCATAGCAATGCCTCAGTCCACAATCTTGGTTGGCCAAGCTGTTAGATCAAGAAGAAACATCGTCCTTGTAGTTTTTGCCAGCTGCATACCAGGTAACAGCGACCAGTTAGTATATTTGAAGTACATCGGGCAGGTGATGCTGGACGGGTTTAAAGGTGACAAGTACCTAGGCCGTGGCGGGTGCTTGGCATCTCTCCAGACTGTGGGAATCAGGTTAGAAACGTCGAGGGTGATGACTCTGCGCTGGCTGTCGGTGTCCGGTAAGGAGATCTAGAACCGTCGAGTAGGGTGCTTGTGGAGCGACTCCGGTAGGGTGGACTACGGTGTGGGCGAAGCGGATGTATGGTCGTGGACGAGGGCGTAGGTGAAGCTGCTCCGGTGGTTGGGTTAAGGATGGTGTCGATGATGTGGATCTGCGGCCGTGGACGGGGCGTCAGAAGCTGCTCCGGTGGATGGGTTAAGGGTGGTGTCGATGATGCGGATCTGCGGCCGTGGATGGGGCGTCAGAAGCTGCTCCGGTAGGTTGGATGAGGGTGCAAGGAAGCGGATCTGAGGCCGTGGACTTGTGAGTTGGCAAAGCGGCCCCGGTAGGGTTGAGGAAGGTGTCGGCGAAGAGGATCAGAGGCCATCGACGGGGGCATCGGTGGGGCGACTCCGGGGGGTGTGGACGAAGCGTTTGCGGTGGGGAGTATGAATGAGCCGCTGCAGATGCATGGTGGTTGACGAGAGTACCGGCGAAGCAGATCCGGCGCCGTGGACAAGGCCGGCACTGAATGGGCTGTGGTACAGTGGTGGATGAGCAGTCTACTTGTTTCTAGGGGAGGTGGGAGGGGTAGATGCGGCAGCAGAAGCAGATCCAGCAAGGTGGACGCCGCTGACAGTGAATGGGCTATGGTACGCTGGTGGATGAGTAGTCTAGGGTGTCGAGAGGGGAGGGGAGAAAGGGCGATGAAGTACGGATGGTGTGATGTAAGATGCTCTGGTGCTGTGGAGTTAGTCATTTTTGCAGGAGGGGGAGAGGAAATGGGGGTGCAGTGTAGTGGGGGAACCGGAAGTTACCAAAGAAGCCCCGACCTATCATGTAGATGAGGGCGGTATTGTAACTGTTGGTCTCCATGCACCAATGACAAAAGGGGGATTTCGCATGCTAAAGACTAAGGTGGCGGAAATTTTAGAAGGAGGCGGGAGATTTTGCCGCCTGCGAGATCATTCGTATCCAGTTTCAACTAATTTTGGACCATGCTAGCAGGAAGGTCATGCTAGACTGTGTACACGGGGCACGCGTCAGTAGTTAATAACTGGTGTGAAGTCCACCCCAGAAAAAAGACAATAACTCGGGATGATGCGCCGATAACTTGGACGTTCACACGGGCGCGACCAATCGTACGTGTGTAGTGGCGCGTTCACAAAAGAGGGATCGAACGCTCAGCCTATGTATTTCTCGTGTAAATAGATAATTAAGTGCCATTGGTTATTTACGTTAAACATAATGCATTGGCGTGTTAGTGTAGAGGCGCACAAAAAGAAATGGATATTGTAGTCAGCTACTTAAAAGTGTTACCTCATATGATTACATAGCCTCCATTTCATAAATTGCGTACCCGTTGAATTCATATATGAATATTACATATATTACTTCAAAATAGAAACTTAAATCATCCAAGACTAATGAATTTGAATGCAAGAGTAACAATGGTGCATGTTCATGATAGCTGCATTGGTTGTTTGAAGAAACATCATTGTAACTTTGGCATGCACAACTAAAAAGGCTTATTTAAATAGAGAAAAAATGTGATATGTGAGTGTCCAATCTTTATAGCGTTGAATCAATATTGTACCTTTGGCCACGGTACGAAGTAGATATTGACTTATGTTCAAGCGATGCACGTCCATGATCGCTAGATAGTGATACGTGAATGAATTGTGCAATCTCTCTCACATGCATACATCTCTCATTTCCCTGTGGGCATCGGAGTCACAAACGCGCACTTCGTGTATTTCTCTCCCTCCGTCAGGGTTAAATTCGTCTTTCTACCCCATCCTACAAGTCTCTCACACAGAAACACACATGCTCTCTATGTCTAACACGCCCACCCCTTTAATTTCGCCTACCCACAGCCACTAATGTCTCTCACACATATGCTATCTACCTGTCCCTTAATATAGCTAGATATGTGTCACACAAACTCCTTCTCCCTACTAGCAAGATGCCCATGCGTTGCACGGAACATCAAGATGCATTTGTATGAGAAGTTTATCTTGTGGGAGAAAAGGATGAACGAGGGAATGCCTTATTTGCAAATGCGGAGAGGGGTGTGGGTATCTTTTTGCAAAATTGCCATAGTTTCCTTCCTGTCCGTCGGATATAAATTGGATGGCCTATATTGCAGGATGGCAGGAACACCATCATCACCAACTCTGTTTTTTATAAGAGTAGAGATATGTGAGTGTCACT
>NC_057812.1:383339337-383344563 GCF_018294505.1 Triticum aestivum | reverse complement strand
ACACCTCGATCTTGATACTAATCTATCAACGGGCCTCTCTCTCAAACGTACACACACACACACACTACCCGCCATCGAAGGAGTAGGGTGGCACATCGATCTTGATAATAATCTATCTACTCCTATTTCAAACACACACACACACACACACTCGCTAGTTGTGCCTCTGTGCCTACCGCGCACACTCTCGATACGTCTTTCTCTCCCTCCCCCCAACAATGACAGTAGAAGGGTGACAACTCGATCTGATCATAATCTATCAATTGGTTTCTCTCTCAAAACATTGTGTCTCGGTGCCTCGCTCGGTAGCCCCCTCTATATGTAGACTTCTCGCGTGCGCACAGCTGTAGTGACGATGATGCTGAACCGAGTGTGCCTTGTTTTTACCGTCCTCATGTGATAGTTTTCACCCTGTTTTCTGTTAATTAACAAGGCAACCTTTTCTTTGTTACTACTAGTGAATCTGAAATCATTCGGGGCAGACATAAAATATATCACTTCAATCCAATTATCGCAGCAACTATTTTAAAAGAAATAAGCTAGCTGCCCGTGCGTTGCACGGAACATCAAGATGCATTTGTATGAGTAGTTTATCTTGTGAGAGTAAAGGTTGAACGAGGGAAGGCCTTATTTCCGAACGTGGAGAGACGTGTGGGTATATTTTTGCAAAATTGCCATAGTTTCTTTCCTATTCGTTAGATATAAATCCGATGGCCTATATTGCGGGATGGCACGCACACCATCATCACCAACTCTGTTTTCTACTCCCTCCGTCCGAAAATACTTGTCATCAAAATGGATAAAAAGAGATGTATCTAAAACTAAAATAGGTCTAGATACATTTCCTTTTATCCATTTTGATGACAAGTATTTCCGGACGGAGGGAGTATTTGTCTTTTTAGAGATTTCAACAAGTGACTATGACCGGACCTTACCAACATACTCAAAAAAGTTGTCCATAATTTTGATGTTACCCTCTTTTCTTGGCAGTGCAGTGCCATCTGGATACCTCATAAATAAATAAAGTACTACATGATACTAATATATGATACATGGCGCAGGAGTACTAAGTATTATTAATACAGTTTTGCTAGAACTCATCTAGATGAGATATAATTTGGTCTCATTCATCTTTTATAGCCATTGGATGTGATGCTATATAAGATGCGTGTGTGCTGACGTGGGTTGTATTTGTTCTTGTGCAACGAACTAACCACTGCATGTCATGTTTGATAGTCTCAAGTCATTAAAAGCATACAAGCTCCACATATCTTCTTGGTTGATTCCTCTATTTATGTCAAAAAATAAGAAACAACGTGAGAGTTAATGCACCACGCCTATGTGTTTACTATTTGGTTTTCATAATATGACTTAATACTCACCTAGACGGAGGGAGTATTCGATTTGACAGTGGGCGGTGCAGTTCCCGATATGGCTTTAATGCAGATGAGGGAGGGAGTAGCAGTTCCCGATATGTTGAACGGCCAATGCATCCTCCTTCAATTAATGCATGAGGGAAGTAATGGGAGGAGGTCCGTGAAAAGAGGCTGCACGATGTGAATGCAACGCAGTTTGCCCTCATTGCCCTCATATAAAGGCGCCCCTCCATTCCAATGCATCTACCACATCGTACGCACCTAAGCATTTGCCTACACTAAGCACAAAAGAGCTCACTCCAGACCCATGGCGGCGATGCTCTTGAGCGGCCAGCGGCTGCGCCAGATGGTCCACGACGCTCGCTTGCGGCATGGTGCTGAGGATCGTCTCTAGACGATGTTGGAGACCGGCTGGTGGATGGCCGCCTTCGATGCCAACTACGACTCTTAGTTGGACCAGATGATCGTTGCCACCAGCAACAAGTTCACCGTCCTCAAGAAGCTCGCGGACGACATTGTCGTACTCCTCCAGCCCGCGCGCCCGGGCTCCTCATTGCCTTCCACCCTAATCGGCCTCCATGGCCAAAACCTCTTTCAAGCACGGGTGGCCCTGCGACTGCCCGCCGACGCCACGAAGAATGTCCACCTGGAGGTCGCGCTCGCCGCGAGGCGCCTCGCCCTACAAGAATTGGTTGACCTACACATCCACATGTACGAGGAAATTGTGTACATAGGTATCTACAAGGCCGGTGAGGAAGCTACAACATTGTCCTTCCTCAACCGGCTGGAAGCCTTGGATGCCTTTGCTGAGAAGCACCTTGACCTCGCCACAAAAGCCGCCGCTCCTTAGCCGCCGGTCGGTGGCCCGGCGCAGTAAGTTGAGGAGGAGGAGGTCGTAGGTTCGTGGATCCATCTTTCTTCTTGCCTTATGTAACCACAACTGTGATCGCATCATCATGGCATTAATTCTTATTGTGCTGTTGCATTCTCGTTCTAGTCAATACCGACATGTGCGATCCCTTTGCTTAATTATATGCATCACTATAACTAGTACTCCATCCATCAATTTATAAGTTGTGCTTACCTTTTCCATCAACTTCGTGCAACGCGCGGGCATCTTGCTAGAAACACTAGAATATGTCTATATAATCCGTATGTGATAGTCCATTTAAAATCTCAAAAAAGACAAATATTTAGGTACGGAGGGAGTAATATATTAGGAGTATATCAAAACAATAGTGATTTCTTTCAAGTTTGTGAACAAATACTACTATTCTACTACTTTGGATCCATCGCAACGCACGGGCACATTGCTGGTAAAAGGAAAAGGCATGTCGCGTTCGCGTCGCACCCCCACACGCCCGGGAATCGGGAGTACAACACGGCCTGTCCGGCACGACACATAGCTTAGGGAAGGCGTGTTGCCTACAATTTTCACTTTCATATGGGACCACCGTTGAGCAAACCGACACCCCACCCGCCGCCGGGTTGGAAAACAGAAACGAGGGGAAGATCTAGCTGTAGCACGGAAGCCAAGAAATTTGGTGTCAGACGGGGCTCGTTGATAGAGTAGGAGCATTCCGTACTAGTACTACTCCTACTAGTACCAAGTTTGTACTCCTAATACTATATTACTAGTACTACCACTATACAACTAGTAGGTATGTGCAAGGCACAAGATCGTAGGAACAAAAAACGGGATGATCTTGTTTTGGGTGATTTATCTTTTTTTCAATCAACGTAGTATGAATAATATGATGTGGGGGGCACCCATGAAGCTTATGTGGCTTGGTTGCATGGCTACGGAAGGTTAGAGAAAAATAAATAGATAATGTGTTTAGAGTGCACTCCACTAAATAGATATATATATATATATATACTTTGGATCCATTGCAATGGACCGGCACATCTATATCTATACCCCATATATAGTGTGTGAAAAACTTTGAAAGTTGGTCGTTGGATGAAGCCAATCCGACGGTACAAAGATGGCAAATCCGAGCACTACTGGCTGTTGGATATCATCCACCAGATTCTGCCACATGTATAATCTAGAAGACTCCATGGTTGAACTTAATTCATGACTAAGGGCCTCTTTGATTCATAGGATTGTAGAAACACAGGAATAGGAAAAAAGTAGGATTGGAATGGCATGTTCATTGGATCCCTATAGGATTTGAGTTTGTTTGATTGTGTCACATGAAAAACAAAGGATTTCTTTCAAGAGGTTGGAGTGCATGTTACAATTCCTGTGAAACGTAGTACAAATGAATCCTTAGGAAAATATTCTACATGATTCAATCCTACGAATCAAACGACCAACGTAGGAAAAATTCCTAAGGATTCTAATCCTTCAAAGATCCTATGAAAATCCTTTGAATCAAACAGACCCTAACTTTGCCACAACTAAGCTTAGGCAAAGTTATTAGTTCTTCAAAACGAGAGAAATAAGTTGGCAAGCCTAAGGGAATCTTGCCGCATTTTTTGTGTTTATGTCATGTGGGGCCTTAGTGTGGCTTGCCTAAGGTGTGGCTTGAATCAAACGCTCTCCTAAGTTAATCAAACTTGCCTAACCTTACATTCCACCAGGTTTTGCCACATGTTAGAATCCAGAAAGCTCCACATGTTAGATTTTGCTCGTCTATGTCACTCTTACTATGTAATAGTTGCTTCTGTTTAGAATGTCATTCTCGTCTGGATCACGAGAGTCTGAGCGCTGCAGATGGGTGCATTTTGGTGGTGTAGCAAGACTTCTTATGAACTATCATGTTTTGTTGTTTATGTCAGTAGTAGTCACTAGTCAGTGTTTGAATGTTGTATATATCGTTGTTCCGAAATGTTTATTGTCTCGAACTACTGGTGGTCTAAATGAGGGCATCACCATTCTCCAGTGTTCAGAGTATATCTCCGTTTTTCAAGTTATATAATTTGAGCTCAATGTCTTTTCGATGATGTACATTTGTTTGGGACAGTGAGGTGTTGTTGAATATGGGCCGAGTAGTAACACAATGCCAAACAGGTCAATTATGACTCTCAGGCCGGGCTCTCAAAAGATCCTGAAAAAAAGGCCGGGCTCTCCAAAAAAGAATGAATAAGGACTCTTAGGCCGACATGTGGGCACCACCGGTGTTTTCATGCGCTTGCGCGCTGTAACGCCCCGGGACCGATGTTCCAGGTGTCTTCCAGTATTTCGCTGTTGTTGCCTTGTCATCACTTGCGTGTCGTGCATTGCATATCATGTCATCATATGCATTTCATTTCCATACATGTTCGTCTCATGCATCCGAGCATTTTCCCCGTTGTCCGTTTTGCAATCCGGCGCTCCTATGTCACCCGGTGTCCCTTTCTACATATTCTCGTGTGCGGGTGTTAAACGTTCTCGGATTGGATCGAGACTTGTCATGCAGCCTTGGTTTACTACCGGTAGACCGCCTGTCAAGTTTCGCGCCATTTGGACTTCGTTTGATACTCCAACGGTTAACTGAGGGACCGTAAAGGCCTCATGTGTGTTGCAGCCCAACACCCTTCCAAACTGGCCCAAAACCCACCTAAACCCCCTCCATCATCTCGGTCGTTCGATCACGATCGCGTGGCCGAAAACCGCACCTCATTTGGAACTTCCTAGCTCCCTCTACCTCTATACAAAGGCATCCCCCCGAAAATTTCGGATCTCTTCCTCCCCAAAACCCTAAAATTCCGCTCCCCGCGCCGCCGGACACGTCCGAAGCAGACCGGACGCGTCCACCACCGCCTCCGCGCCAACCAGCACCTGCCACGTGGTGCCCGCCGCCGCCGAGGCCCGCGGAGCCCGATCCGGGTCCCCGCAGCCCGCTCCCGTCGCCGCCGCGCC
>NC_057812.1:383331371-383339098 GCF_018294505.1 Triticum aestivum | reverse complement strand
GGCGAGCCCCCGCTCTGGCCGCCGCCCGCCATCGCCACACCACCGCACCGCCTCGCCGGTCGCCGCCCCGGCCCGCCTCATCATCGGCGAGAGGAGCTCCGCCTCTCCCCCGAGCTCCGGCGACCTCGCCGTCTCTCCCTCCCTCCGGCGTCCTCCCCGAGCTCCAACTCCGGCTGGCCATCCTCGAGATCCGCCGCATCGCTACAGTACCCGCAACAGTGTTCTTGATCCAGATCTAGATCTCGGTTGACCCCAAACCCTAATTCCATATATTTTTGGCATACTTTGACGCATCATAACACATCATCCGTGGCTCCGTTTTGAGCGTGTAGCATATCAAAATGTTCGTCTCGACGAGTACATCATTTCATCTCATTGCATCATTTTCATTTGAGCTCATCTTGATGCCCGAAATGCTGTTGGAAGAGGGCTATGTGATGATAGTTTCAAATCTGTTTCAGCAAATGAACTTTTGTCATTTTTGCCATGATAAATGCGTGCATGCTATGATCCTGAGCTCTACATGTGTTTTGTAGAATGCCATGTTGTCTTTACAGGGGTGTATGCCATGTATTTTTGTGATCTTTGTGGTGACTAGCACAAGCATGCAAAGTAGTGTACTCAATTATGCTGATTTCAGGGACTTAGAACTTCACAAAGTCCTTGCCCTGTCATTATTTTTATGCCATATGTTCATGTTGTTTCCTCGTGATCCGTGCCTCTTTTGAGCATGATCAGTAAGGATGTTTTGTAGATAATGTTGTGCTCTATCCATCCATGTCTTTGTTTGCAATTATGGAGCACCTTAGCTTGAGTCAATCAAGCTCTACTTTTGCTATAAAATGTTCCTGGCAGATTGTTAACATGTTTAGCAATTTTGTCGAGCTTGTTGTTGTTGATCCATCCATGATATGTTGTTGTTCTTGACATGTCCAGATTCTATGCCATGTCTATTTGCTGGGTATATGCTTAGATTTTCATGCAATGCCTCGTAGTGTGTGCATCGAGCTCGCAAACATGCCTACTCGTTAACTGTTTTGCCATGTTCCAGTTTTTCACTAATTCTGAATCTGTTTATGTTTTCGCTATGTTCACATGCTTGCAATTTTATTTTCTGATCCCTTTTGGCTTATGGTCACTAAGGAACTTTTGTTATATGATTTGATTAGCTTCCTGCCATGCCTTGCTTTGTCATGATATGTTCCTGTAGCATGTAGTTATCGTGCTTTAAACATTGCCTCATGATGATAAATTCCTGACATGCTGTTAATTTCACCAAGTCTGAAACCTGTTATCTTTTGCACTTTTGCCATGCTTGTTTGAACCTATTATTGAGTGAATTAGCCGTAGCTCAGTGTTCACCTTTTGTCAAGCATCTTGAGTGGATCCCTTCCATGTATTTTGTTGCTATATGTGAGTGCAGTAGCTTATTTATCTTGATACATTAAGATGGTCTCGTGCTGTTAATCGCAGACCGGTGCCATATTTGTTTTGCTTGCCATTTGCAAACCGTGCATCCGATTCCGGTGATCTTTATCTCAATTTCAACCAAAATCAACTCCTCTTTCTAGTGGAACTCTTGGATTTCCATGTTGAGGCCAGGTTCAATCATTCCTTTCCAAATCATGCATATGCACCCCATACCGCATCCCACATATCATGCCATGTTCATGTGTGGTTTGTTTACTATGTTGTGTGTTTCTTTCCGGTGTTTATTGTTCGGGTTGGTTCCGATAACATCGCGTTTGTGAGGACCCATTCGACTACGTCCGTTTGTCTTCTTCATGGACTCGTTCTTCTTCCTTGCGGGATCTCAGGCAAGATGACCATACCCTCGAAATCACTTCTATCTTTGCTTGCTAGTTGCTCGCTCTTTTGCTATGCCTATGCTGCGATACCTACCACTTGCTTATCATGCCTCCCATATGGTTAAGCCAAGCCTATAACCCACCTTGTCCTAGCAAACCGTTGCTTGGCTATGTTACCGCTTTGCTCAGCCCCTCTTATAGCATTGCTAGTTGCAGGTGAAGATTGGAGTTTGTTCCTTGTTGGAACATGGATATTTTGTTGGGATATCACAGTATCTCTTATTTAATTACTGCATCTATATACTTGGTAAAAGGTGGAAGGCTCGGCCTTATGCTTGGAGTTTTGTTCCACTCTTGCCGCCCTAGTTTCTGTCATATCGGTATTATGTTCCCAGATTTTGCGTTCCTTACATGGTTGGGTTATAATGGGAACCCCTTGACAGTTCGCCTTGAATAAAACTCCTCCAACAATGACCAACCTTGGTTTTACCATTTTCCACCAAGCCTTTTCTTTCCCTTGGGTTCTGTAGACTCAAGGGTCATCTTTATTTAAACCCCCTCGGGCCAGTGCTCCTTTGAGTGTTGGTCCAAACTAGATCCCTGTGCAGTGCCCCCTCGGGGAAACTCGAGGTTTGGTTTTAGTTGTATGGAGCGCTCATCTGAGTTTGCCCTAAGAACGAGATATGTGCAGCTCCTATCGGGATTTGTCGGCACATTCGGGCGGTGTTGCTGGACTTGTTTTACCATTGTCGAGGATGTCTTGTAACCGGGATGCCGAGTCTAATCGGATTGTCTTGGGAGAAAGAATATCCTTCGTTGACTGTGAGAGCTTGTGATGGGCTAAGTTGGGACACCCCTGCAGGGATTGAACTCTTGAAAGTCGTGCTGCGGTTATGGGCAGATGGGAATTTGTTAATGTCTGGTTGTAGAAATCCTAAAGTTTATCTTAACTAAAATGCATCAACCGCGTGTGTAGCCGTGATGGTCTCTTCTCGGCGGAGTCTGGGAAGTGAACATGGTGTTGGAGTTATGCTTGACGTAGGTTGTTCTAGGATCACTTCTTGATCATAGTTTCTCGACCGTGCTTTGCCTCCTCTTCTCACTATCACTTGCGTAAGGTAGCCACCCTATATGCTAGTCGCTTGCTGCAGCTCCACCTCATACCTTTTACCCTACCTATAAGCGTAAATAGTCTCGATCGCGAGGGTGTGAGATTGCCGAGTCCCCGTGACTCACAGATACTTTCAAAACCAGCTTGCAGGTGCCGATGATACCGTACAGGTGACGCAACCGAGCTCAAGGAGGAGCTAGTTGAAGTTCGTGTTCATTATGTTGTTCCGTTTCCAGTTGATCAGTAGTGGAGCCCAGTTGGGACGATCGGGGATCTGTGTAGCATTTGGGGTAGTCTTCTTTTATTTTGGGTTCCGTAGTCAGACCTTGATTGTATCTGGATGATGTAATGCTGTATTCATGTATTGTGTGAAGTGGCAATTGTAAGCCAACTATGTATCTCTTTCCCTTATGTATTATATGGGTTGTGTGAAGATTACCTCACTTGCGACATTTCTTTCTATGCGGTTATGCCTCAAAGTCGTGCTTCGACACGTGGGAGATATAGCCGCATCGAGGGCATAACAAGTTTGGTATCAGAGCCTTCCCCGACCTTAGGAGCCCCCTGCTTGATCGAATCGCTGGCGTTGTTGAGTCTAGAAAAATGTTTTGAGTCTTTTAGGATTATATATATCAGAGAGTAGGATTCTTTTCACTCTCAGTCCCTTCGTCGCTCTGGTGAGGCCTCCAGACGTAGAGTTTTGACTCTTCTCTTCTCCAATTTCACTAAAAAATTAGGATCACGCGGGTATCTTGGAATCGTTCCGATGGTTTTGTGACGAGAACATTGTTCTTCGTGCCTCCTGACATTTAGGGGTTGTGGCAGTGTCCCGGGGAGTTGAGCTCCGAGGTGTTGTCGTCACAATTTTATCGTTGCAGTTCTAGAATACCTGAGTTTCGCGGACATCGAAAATCTCTTTTATGCAGTTGTTGGTGAGATAACCTCGACGCCACCCAGTACTGGGGCGGGAGTTCGAGAGTATTTCCATAACTCGTATAACGGATGCTTTTCGAAGGTTGAGGTAAACGATTTCCGAAGGTTTCTTGGTTATGTGTTGAAGGATGGATACAGCTGCATGTAGGGTTTGCTAGTTTGGGTGAGATATTATGCTTCCCCTGTATCCCCAACACCTGATTGCATAACCGGAAAATTTCGGGAGTTTATAAGTGGGAATTGAAGTAGCTCTTAGGATATCTTTTCGATAGATGTATGATATGAAATTGGGGTTCGACGTCTAGTGGTCCGCCTATCCACGGTTGGTTTTACAGTGGTCTCGTTGTGTCTTAAAGAGTCCTTGGCTATGCTGACTCAGGGACGCTTCGTATGTCATGTGCACTGCCTTGCACATGATGGTGCTGTACGATCGAGCCCGTGTAGGCCCCACCACGAAAACTTCGGACGAAATCTCTATCATATGTTTGATCCGGCTTATTCTGCAAGCCAATCCTTTGTTTTGTTTTGAGTTGTGGTATTCGAGTTGCTTCAAAGTCAAGAGTTGATTCCATACCTTTCCTAAGCAGTGTTCTCATATTCCTATGTGAATACTAATCCTTCTCGTTTATTGAGAATGTCATGTCAATCCTTGTCAACCGGTGTGCTTCAATTCAAGTTGATCCGATCATTCCTACATTCGTGAGATCAATTCTCAATTCTTTCCAACGGTGTTTGTTTCATTCGTCCCAAGCTGCCTTTGTTTTCCCGCCCTTCCACCCTTTTTCTTCAAGGACTCAGATTTCTTATTCAAGTATCCTTTCATTGTTGTGAAGCCTTTCCATTTTTTCCGTCAATGTCTTATCCGTTGATTTCTCATGAAGATTCTAATGGAGCTTCAAGTTCATCATTCTTCGTTCTTTTTCTTCTCCAGTGGTTTCAAGTCAAGCTTTGTTGATCATAACCTTTCCTCATTTCAAGGCTTTCTCATGCCGGTGCAATTCTTAATCGTTCACGTCTCGCTATTCTATTGTCCCAGAGTGCTCAAGATATCTCAGAAGGCTTGTCTTTTCATTCAAGATCAGTTCAACCTATTTCGAGGTTGTTATCTCATTCAAGCCATTTAACTCAACCGGTGCATTCTCTCTTTTAAATCGTTCTACGGTGTTTCTTTGAGTGGTCCCTAACCCACATGTCTTTTTCCAGGATCTTACCTGACTCTTATTTTCCCGGAGATATTCTCAAATCTTCTAAAGCTTGACGTAAGAATGAGTTATCATCAGTCAAATGCCTTTTCTCCAAGATCTTTCAAATTCTTTTCATCATTGGCTAAACCTTTCCATTCTTCATTCCGGTGTGCCCAATAATTCTTTGTATTTTTTTCTCGTCGTCATTCTCAACATTTGAAGACCGAAGAAGAATTTTACATCCATATCTTATCCGTTCTCTCAGAGATTTGTGGTTCTAGTTTGATGCCATCCTCTCATAGTTGTTTTTGGACTGTGAGAATTCTTTTCACCCATCCGGAGCTATTCAAGAGTCTTCTCAGTTTGATTATCCAGAGTCCATAAATTCAGGTTTATTCATTCTCAGCTTTCAGTTATCATTCTCCAATCTTACCGATGCATCGTTCAAGTGATCTCTAATCAGTTTGCGATCTCTTCGTTCTCATATATCTAAATCCTCTCAAGTATCTTCGTTCTTTTTATAATTCTTCCCGGTGTTTCTTTATCTTTACTTTGTTCATTTCCAATTCTTACGGTGGTTCGTTCAAGAGTTCTCTTCCTTGGTTATCATATCAATTTATTCGTTCTTCCAAATCCCACCGGTGGTTCATGGAAGACATTCTCAAGTTTATGTTATCTTAATCCTTTCTTCGAGAATAAGTAGTGTGCCAAATCCATTTTTTGTCATCAATTTAATTGATGAAGGATAAGCATAATGTAATTCTTATTCTTGATTCGTCGAGTGAACTCAATTCCCTATTCCGGAGACTCATCAAATTCCTGATTTCAATTGTTTTCAACTTCTCTTTTTCCCGGAGTTCCAACCTTTTTAAATTATTTCACCATGGAGATTCATCTAAAATCGGTACAAGGATTCACCTTGTGTTTCCAAATTCTATTTCCTTCCATTTGATCATTCTTTTGTTAACAGAGTTCTTCATGAAGGTTCTACATGATGGTTCATCAAGGATTTATTTCCTTCTCGAAGTGTTCATCAACATTCTTTTCTAAAGAGCTCAAGCATTCTTCATCTTGCATTCCGGAGTGCAAATTCTTTCTACCGTATCATTTGAGGTGGTATTATGTCATTCTTAATAATTTGAGTTCATGTTTCATGATCCACATGTTGTTAAGAATGAGGTATTTTTAATCCATCAATCTCTTATTTGGAGTTATCTTGGGTTATATTTCACCTAAAGCCTTCCCTAAGGATTGTTGCTATCTATGGTGCTTATAAAGGACTCAAGTTCTTCTTTATCCTCCCGGTGAAATACTTTCTCGTCTCCTTGTTCGTACCAATCCAATTCTTTTTCTGTGAGTGGCAGGTTGTCACCTCATAATTTGAGATGTATTCCATAAGACCATATCAAGCTTATTCGTTTCGTTGTTGGTTTTCCAAAAACTCCATTATAATTTTCTTGGAAGGGTGTTTTCCAAGCTCAATTGTGGCAGAAGTTGTCATTTTCTTCTCAATTCTTTCATTTCCAACGATCTAGCTTCTATTCTTTCTCCTGGAGGCTTTGTGATGTTGCTCTTTTCAATCATCATCTCGAATTTCGAGGATTGTTTTTCTTTTCATGCTTATCAATTTAACCGGAGTGTTGTGTCCTCTGCTCAAGTTCTTTTCTCCTTATAAAGTCTTGCATCTCTTTTCAACCGGAGTGTTGTCGTAATTGATCTTTATCGTTCCTTGTACATCTTGTTTCAACCGGAGTGCTTGTATGTACTTATTGTCCATTGCAACCTTTTTCTTATGTCTTTCAACCTACAAGGTTTCCGTAATGTTCCTTGTTCCTCTTTTCCAACGGAGTGTTTTCAACTTTGAAATCTTCATCGTTTTTCTTTCTTTCAATTTGTGTAACCTTTCAAGGTTCTTTGGTTTCACTCCTTTGTCAAACAAGAAACTTAGTTTTACCTCTTCTCTTTCTCTTCCGTTTTTCCCTCCGGTGCCATTCTAGATCTCGGGACGAGATCCTCTCGTAGTGCTTGCGCGCTGTAACGCCCAAAGACCGATGTGCTAGGTGTCTTCCAGTTTTTCGCTGTTGTTGCCTTGTCATCCCTTGCGTGTCATGCATTGCATATCATGTCATCATGTGCATTTCATTTGCATACATGTTCGTCTCATGCATCCGAGCATTTTCCCCGTTGTCCGTTTTGCAATCCAGCGCTACTATGTCACCCGGTGTCCCTTTCTACCTCTTCTCGTGTGCGGGTGTTAAACGTTCTCGGATTGGACCAAGACTTGTCATGCGGCCCTGGTTTACTACCGGTAGACCGCCTGTCAAGTTTCGTGCCATTTGGACTTCGTTTGATACTCGAACGGTTAACCGAGGGACCGTAAAGGCCTCATGTGTGTTGCAGCCCAACACCCTTCCAATGTGGCCCAAAACCCACCAAAACCCCCTCCATCATCTTGGTCGTTCGATCACGATCGCGTGGCCGAAAACCACACCTCATTTGGAGCTTCCTAGCACCCTCTACCTCTATATAAAGGCATCCCCCAAAAATTTCGGATCTCTTCCACCCCAAAACCCTAAAATTCTGCTCCCCGCGCCGCCGGACACGTCCGGAGCGGACCGGACGCGTCTGCCGCCGCCTCCGTGCCAACCAGCGCCTGCCACGTGGCGCCCGCCGCCCGCCGCCGCCGAGGCC
>NC_057812.1:383323208-383330902 GCF_018294505.1 Triticum aestivum | reverse complement strand
CTGCCCCGGCCCGCCTCATCGCCGATGAGAGGAGCTCCGCCTCTCCCCCAAGCTCCGGCGACCTCGCCGTCTCTCCCTCCCTCCGGCGTCCTCCCCGAGCTCCAACTCCGGCCAGCCATCCTCGAGATCCGCCGCATCGCTACTGTACCCGCTACAGTGTTCTTGATCCAGATCTAGATCTTGGTTGACCCCAAACCCTAATTCCATATATTTTTGGCATACTTTGACGCATCATAACTCATCATCCGTGGCTCCGTTTTGAGCGTGTAGCATATCAAAATGTTCGTCTCGACGAGTACATCATTTCATCTCATTGCATCATTTTTCATTTGAGCTCATCTTGATGCCCGAAATGCTGTTGGAAGAGGGCTATGTGATGATAGTTTCAGATCTGTTTCAGCAAATGCACTTTTGTCATTTTTGCCATGATTAATGCGTGCATGCTATGATCCTGAGCTCTACATGTGTTTTGTAGAATGCCATGTTGTCTTTACAGGGGTGTATGCCATGTATTTTTGTGATCTTTGTGGTGACTAGCACAAGCATGCAAAGTAGCGTACTCAATGATGCTGATTTCAGGGACTTAGAACTTCACTAAGTCCTTGTCCTGTCATTATTTTTATGCCATATGTTCATGTGGTTTCCTAGTGACCCGTGCCTCTTTTGAGCATGATCAGTAAGGATTTTTTGTATATAATGTTGTGCTCTATCCATCCATGCCTTTGTTTGCAATTATGGAGCACCCTAGCTTGAGTCAATCGAGCTCTACTTTTGCTATAAAATGTTCCAGGCAGATTGTTAACATGTTTAGCAATTTTGCCGAGCTTGCTGTTGTTGATCCGTCCATGATATGTTGTTGTTCTTGCCATGTCTAGATTCTATGCCATGTCTATTTGCTGGGTCTATGCTTAGATTTTCATACAATGCCTCGTAGTGAGTGCATCGAGCTCGTAAAAATGCCTACTCGTTAACTGTGTTGCCATGTTCCAGATTTTCACAAAGTCTGAATCTGTTTATGTTTTCGCTATGTTCACATGCTTGCAATTTTATTTTCTGATCCCTTTTGGCTTATGGTCACTAAGGGACTTTTGTTATATGATTTGATTAGCTGCATGCCATGCCTTGCTTTGCCATGATATGTTCCTGCAGCATGTAGTTATCGTACTCTAAACATTGCCTCCTGATGATAAATTCCTGACATGTTAATTTCACCTAGTCTGAAACCTGTTATCTTTTGCACTTTTTCCATGCTAGTGTGAACCAGTTATTGAGTGAATTAGCCGTAGCTCAGTGTTCATCTTTTGTCAAGCATCTTGAGTGAATCCCTGCCATGTATTTTGTTGCTATATTTGAGTGCAGTAGCTTATTTATCTTGATGCATTTAGATGGTCTCGTGTTGTAAATCGCAGACCGGTGCCATATTTGTTTTGCTTGCCATTTGCAAACCGTGCATCCGATTCCGGTGATCTTTATATCGATTCTTTCAATCATTCCTTTCCAAATCATGCATATGCACCGCATACCACATCCCGCATATCATGCCATGTTCATGTGTGGTTTGTTTACTATGTTGTGTGTTTCTTTCCGGTGTTGCTTTTTCGGGTTGGTTCCGATAATGTCGCGTTTGTGAGGACCAGTTCGACTACGTCCATTTGTCTTCTTCATGGACTCATTCTTCTTCCTTGCGGGATCTCAGGCAAGATGACCATACCCTCAAAATCACTTCTATCTTTGCTTGCTAGTTGCTCGCTCTTTTGATATGCCTATGCTGCGATACCAACCACTTGCTTATTATGCCTCCCATATGGTTAAGACAAGCCTCTAACCCACCTTGTCCTAGCAAACTGTTGCTTGGCTATGTTACCGCTTTGCTCAGCCCCTCCTATAGCGTTGCTAGTTGTAGGTGAAGATTGGAGTTTGTTCCTTGTTGGAACATGGATATTTTGTTGGGATATCACAATATCTCTTATTTAATTAATGCATCTATATACTTGGTAAAGGGTGGAAGGCTCGGCCTTATGCCTGGTGTTTTGTTCCACTCTTGCTGCCCTAGTTTCCGTCATATCGGTATTATGTTCCCGGATTTTGCGTTCCTTACACGGTTGGGTTATAATGGGAACCCCTTGACAGTTCGCCTTGAATAAAACTCCTCCAGCAATGCCCAACCTTGGTTTTACCATTTGCCACCTAGCCTTTTCTTTCCCTTGGGTTCTGCAGACTCAAGGGTCATCTTTATTTAAACCCCCTCGGGCCAGTGCTCCTTTGAGTGTTGGTCCAAACTAGAGTCCTGTGTCGCGCCCCCTCGGGGAAACTCGAGGTTTGGTTTTAGTTGTATGGAGCGCTCATCTGAGTCTGCCCTGAGAACGAGATATGTGCAGCTCCTATCGGGATTTGTGGGAACATTCAGGCGGTGTTGCTAGACTTGTTTTACCATTGTCGAGGATGTCTTGTAACCGGGATGCCGAGTCTGGTCGGATTGTCTTGGGAGAAGGAATATCCTTCGTTGACCGTGAGAGCTTGTGATGGGCTAAGTTGTGACACCCCTGCAGGGATTGAACTTTCGAAAGTCGTGCCCGCAGTTCTGGGCAGATGGGAATTTGTTAATGTCCGGTTGTATAAAACCTAAAGTTTATCTTAACTAAAATGCATCAACCGCGTGTGTAGCCGTGATTGTCTCTTCTCGGCAGAGTCCGGGAAGTGAACAAGGTGTTGGAGTTATGCTTGACGTAGGTTGTTCTAGGATCACTTCTTGATCATAGTTTCTCGACCGTGCTTTGCGTCCTCTTCTCGCTCTCATTTGCATAAGGTAGCCACCATATATGCTAGTCGCTTGCTGCAGCTCCACCTCATACCTTTTACCCTACCTATAAGCTTAAATAGTCTTGATCGCGAGGGTGTGAGATTGCTGAGTCCCCGTGACTCACGGATACTTCCAAAACCAGCTTGCAGGTGCCGATGATACCATACAGGTGACGCAACTGAGCTCAAGGAGGAGCTAGTTGAAGTTCGTGTTCGTTATGTTGTTCCGTTTCCAGCTGATCAGTAGTGGAGCCCAGTTGGGACGATCGGGGATCTTTGTAGCATTTGGGGTAGTCTTCTTTTATTTTGGGTTCTGTAGTCAGACCTTGATTGTATCTGGATGATGTAATGCTTTATTCATGTATTGTGTGAAGTGGTGATTATAAGACAACTATGTATCTCTTTCCCTTATGTATTACATGGGTTGTGTGAATATTACCTCACTTGCGACATTGTTTTCAATGCGGTTATGCCTCTAAGTCGTGCTTTGACATGTGGGAGATATAGCCGCATCGAGGGCGTAACACGCACTAAGAGCATATTGGCGCGTGCTCGAAATTCATGCTACCTTTTCATCCGTAGTCTCCCGCCCCTCCCCCACCTCTGGAATCTCGATTCCACTCCAGTTCCCCCAAATCCCCCTCCTGTACTCCCTGTACTCAAGCGCACTATCATGTCGCCGGTCAACGCGGATCTCCGAGCCGGAGATCCTGAGGTCCGTCCTGCCTTCGGTCGCTGCGTGTTGTCGCTCAACAGTGGCATGGCGGCACTTGACGACCAGTTTGCCGGCAAAGTGCTGATGGTAACCATCAACGACGACCGACCTCCCGTCTCGCCGGATGACCTTGTCAAAGCTCTTGGCATTGCGCATGGCATCCAAATAAGTGACTTGCTCGTCGAAGTCTGTCCGCCACCGGCTGATTTCTTCGTCAGGTTCCAGACAACTTTCGACTGCAATCGTGTGTTCGAATCTTCCCGGCGTTTATTCTGCGATGGCGCGCTGGTGAGCTTTGATCAGTGGCACCCAGGATGGGGCTCGGTGCCCTCTGAGCTTGAGTTTTTAACAAAGCTTACCTTCCACGGCATGCCTCGACATGATTGGAACAGCGAGTCCATGAACGAGCTTATCAACAACCTTGGAGGTGAGCTCGTAAGTATGTTTGTTCCTCCAGACAGCTGGGATCTGACGGTTATGGCATGGATGAAGAAATCATCCACCATACCGAAGGTGATTGGTGTTGAGATACCGGTGCAGGAACCAGGGTTGTACTATTCGTCGCCACCAAGGCCGCCACGGACCACGTTAGGGATGTACCTGTATCGAGTGTTCGTGCATGTCGAAGAAGTGGTCAATCCATCAATCGAAGTCCTGCCGCCGCCGCTGGTGCCAGGTTCCGTCGACGACGTCCATTACAAGAGTCAACGTCAGACTTTCCCCGTGTTGCTCGGAACGATGGATGGCACAGGGCCTACTCCATCGCGCGGCGGAGGCTACTGCTTCTTTGGGAGAAGAGGAAGGGCTGGCTGCCTGGATGTGCTCTAATTTGAGGTAACAACTGAATCTTGTCAGATACTAGTTAAATCTGAGCTATGGGTGTGAAGCACTAATATGCCAGTACATTTGATTGTGACCTGTTCTAATTTTGTACCTGAACTTTTTTTAGAAATGGTTGTACGTCAACTTAATGTGCTATGAGAACTTATTGTGTTGTCTGTCTGTTTTCTTTGCACAACGTTCAAGATATTTCCCCGTCATTGATAAAGATGATGAACCGTTATGTACGACTTCGTTGGTTTCAACATAGCCCTTCTCGTAGCGATCCACTGCTTCCATCCTATTTGTGCCGCCTGCGTGAAACTTTTGTATGCAAGTTCAGTGTGGTATGATGTTCTATATGATTGTGTTAACTATATAAGTTTTTACTGAGCATCAGCAATGCATATGGCTGAAAGATGTATTTACGAGCATTGGCCGATGGGTCTCTCTCTCTCTATCTCTCTCCCTCTCTCTCTCTCACACACACGCGCGCGCACACGCACAAGTGGGACCCGTTGAATTATTTATTTGCTCATGACAGCTTTTCATTAGGTTCCACTGTAATCTAACTTTTTTCTTAAGTTATTAATTGAGCTCAGTGACTTCAAAAAGTTGTACAGAAGCCTTGTTTGGGCCTTTGCGGCGTCGCTGAATGTGGGCTGAGTAACCATGTTAGGTTGTACTATACTACACATGCCTTTTTCGGCTATTTTTTTAAATAATATATTTTTTTATTAATTTTCATAAATATTACGCTGGGTAATTTTTTTGAAAAATAGTACACCATCCGCTCGCTACAGGCCGACTGGGCCTAGTCGGCCTACAGCGGGCCGATTGGATTCCAGTCGGCCTACAACTGGCCGACTAGCCCCTGCCGGCCCACTGTGGGCCGACTGGAGCAAATTGGCTCGCTGTGGGCTAATTGTTTTTGCAAACGTGTTAATCATGTATTTAAAAAAATATGTGTATTGTGACCTCCTCCGCTCGCTGTGGGCCCACTGTTGACTAAAAAATATGTTTTAGAAAGTACTAATCATGTATTTAAAAATTGTTAAATGTGTGTATAAAAAATGTTCCTTATCTATACAATTTTTTTAAATGTGTGTATAAAAAATAGCTTTTTTTCAACATCAGCAATGCAACCGGGCCGACAGTTGTACACAATATCCGGGTCAACTTGTTATTCTCCGCCCCACTGGGCTGCAAACTTTCCTAGGAGGTATGCATTAGGCTTAACAAGAAAATGGACTTTAAGAAATAATAAATGGGATGTAATTATAATAACTGGACTGTTACTATGCACCAAACACGTAATTAGTTTGAAAAATATATTATTTTTGGAATTTGAAAATTTTAATTTCATTACTTGTTGCGCGCGCAATACAACTTTATTTTGAAATTATATTTAACCTGACTAGAAATTTCGGATAAAAATATTTCGGATCCCATCAAAATGTGGGAATTTTTTTTGAATTCTGTTTTGAGCGGTTGTTTGAAATTATTAATCATTGTCCTAGCTAGAAGTTGGGCTGTACTTTTAACAAACTGTAAATGGGCTGTAGTAAATTCCATTAGAATTAAAAAATGGGTTGTACATTCTTACAAATCGCAAATGGGCTATATGTTCTCTGCCAAATCCGAGCTGTGGGCCTACTAAGTTGACACGTACCAAGGGCTTTGTCAACTTAGTCAATATAAACGATTCTAGCTGCAGTGATCGTACGATGTCCATCCAACGGCCGTAGTGCTTCTTCAACCTCTGGTCTTCTTGCTCCAGCCGCCCAAAATAGCGTCGGTCATGTCGCGTGCTCCTGCCTCCCATGGCCGGCTGTGATGCCGCGGAGGCCTCTCCGCCCCGTACCACTCCCATCGCTGGCCAGGCCATCCCTCTACTCACCCACACCCCGTGTTATTCTACGGTGACGGCAGCCTCACACCGCAGCCGAACCAGTGAACCCTCGTACTCCTCTCCGCGCGGGCTTCCACAGCTGTGTCTTCCCCGGCTCCGCGTCATCCCCTTCATAGGCCTTGCCGTTGTCCAGACCACCGCCCTGGTGCTCTCGGCGCGGCGTGGTCAACGTGGTCAACGACCGACTTCCATCGGAAGAGTACTGTATGTGGAGAGGCTGACAGCTGGGTCCACGGCAGCCGCAAGGAAGTGCCTCCTTATTACGCGCAAAATAATTATTCCTCCACCTGACAGTAGGGACCCACAGGACGGGCCACCGTATATCGCGAAAAAAATTATTCGCCCCCTGATTGCTGGGACCCACGAGCTACATCTTCGCACGCAAGGAAGTGCGTCCAGAAAAAACGATTCACCCCCCTGACTGCTGGGACCCACCAGCTACACCTTCGCACGCAAGGAAGTGCGCCCGGGCAAAAACAAAAAACAAAACCATTCGACCCCTGACTGCTGGGACCCACCAGCTACATCTTCGCAGGAAAGGAAGTGCCTGACAGTCGGGACCCACCTGGACGAAGCGTACGTAGTGTTGTCATTCTGGTCGCGAACGTGTACGTACATACTGGTCGATGTAGAGGCGTGCATTTGCCGTAGTAGAGGCGCACACGTGTCGTAGTAGAGGCGCCCACGTAGCATGTACACGTACGTACATCGGCCAGGGTGCAAGAAAGAAAATACGGCCACGTATGTGTACATGCGGGCGGGGTCTCGAACGCCTACTCGCGCATACGTACGGCCAGGGCTCGTGTACATGGCTGGGTCGGAATGGAGAAACAACGTCGTCGTCGTGTTCATGGGGAGGCAACGGAATGCGTCGTGTTCATGGGGAGGCAACGGAATGCGTCGTGTTCATGGGGAGGCAACGGAATGCGTCATGTTCATCGGGAGGGCTTGGACGGAATAGGCGATGGAAACGAGGCCTGGCGTAACGCGGAACAGAGGAAACGGCCTTGTGTTCGACCGGCCACGTTCAAAATGGGATCCTGTTCATCGGGAGGGGTACCGCAAAATGGATGAAACGGACCTCCTATGATTGAAACGGGGGTCCTGTTGATCGGGAGGGGTGTGGCGTACCGCAAAACGGAGGAAACAGACATCCTATGGTCGAAATGGCGGTCCTCTTGATCGGGAGGGGTGTGGCGTACCGCAAAACGGAGGAAACGGACTTGTGTTGGAGCGCTATGGTTGAAACGGGGGTCCTATTCATCGGGAGGGGTGTGGCGTGCCGCAAAACGGGACTCCACGGGATACTGTTCATCTCCACCGTCGACCTCCTCCAGCCTCCACGGGCTCTTGTTCATCCAGCCTCCACCGCACGCTACTCCACCGGCTACTGTTCAACCACCCCTCCACCGTCTACTGTTCATCCAGCCCTCCACACCACGGGGGCCT